>NC_091821.1:166904040-166921540 GCF_038994185.2 Dermacentor albipictus
GCAAATAGACGTGCATGTCATCTGCGGCAACGGCAAAATGAAAAATAAAGTATGTTTTCTCGAGCTGGAATTGCTGCGGCAGATGGTGCCACTATTGCATGAAGTATATAGGCTGCAATAAAAGGTATGACTTAATCCGTTGAGAGGACACAGGTACTGCATCTATAAATACTAACAAATAATATGCTTTAAATTTCAAGAAACAGCGCATGGACACCAGAGGGGACAGAAGAGAGGACGCTACGTAGTTAATCGAACTTTAAAGCACATGTTTTGCCAACAAGCCCAACTTTACGCCCTTCTTAACAATCAATAGCTACTGCCGGATGCCGTGTCTAAACATAATTTGTTTTGCCAGTGATCGTGTTTACCAGAAGAAGTCTGGCTCACTGAGTGACACAGTGTGCTCTAGTTCATGTCCAGTGTAGATTGGATGAAAGCTTTCGCATTTATGCTTCAATTTAACGTTTGATCGTGTACAGTCGACAACGTACACGATCGAAGTAATCGATAAATATTCGAAAAAATATTCGTTGTTTCAAATAGTCTATTCGATTGGAGGGCCTTATTTAAGTGACAATGCTTGATTCGTTATTCGAAACTTCCGACTATTTGCCCGCCCTAGTTAATATTATAAACAAAAGACATTGCTGATTTAATAGTGGTGATGGTAGAGGAAATTAGCTGGAAATATTGGTCATAACGCTAAGCCTACAAGAGGTGCACTTCTGCGTTTGCGTGCGCTGAGACAGTCTCACAATGAGGCAGCCATCCGATGGTAGCTTATACGCGCCACTTGCAGTTATTTCAGAGACGAGGACGCGAGGGACTGACACAGAAGAAAGGCATGCAGGCAGCACAGTGGTAACCATCTGATGGATTTGTTCCATCTCCCCACCATCTACCCTTATGGTTGTCTCAGCAGCAGCCGCTGTAACAACAACAACAACAACAACAACAACGAGGACAACAACAACAACAACAACAACGACGACGACGACGCAAAAAAAGGGAACGAACGACAACAGCAAGACAAATTGATTGGTGGATGTTCTGGCGCCCTAAGGGCCAAGGCGATAAAAAACCTGATATACCCCCTACGCATCGTACACAGTATGTATAGGCGGCAGTTTTCCAGCAAAGGGGAAGACTGACAGAAAGTTGGGAAGGAAACTTGAAATACTAGTGGTGCCAGGGATAGAAATAAGCGCGATAAGCGATGCCAAAGTCTAATTATGTTAAACTCAAGATACTGAGAACCTTCGGATGACGATAAGTGGAAGGAATAACGAGCAACTACAGCTTTCATTTATTTAAGTGTCTCCAAAAATATACAGTACGGCTACAAAGAGCCTCAGAACGAAAGAAGATGGAGCTGGCTAGCCTGCGGGCGAAATTGCGCGATAACGGGTGTCAAATGTGTGGCTCGAAGGAACACATCATGTCAATAGATCATTTAACAAAGTTCGATGCAAGGCGAGTACAAACGGCGTACCTGACAAGAGTCTAGGCGTAAGGCACCAGCAGGGACGTTTATTTACGGCTGTTCAGCTTGACGCTGCGTGCTAGAACCAGATAGCGCCACGGGCCTTTCGTGGCTGGGACGCTTCTTATACTGCATTCAGAAGGCCATTAAGGGCTGGGATTAACGCAGGTAACCTAACGATCTGACGCGGGGCAAGACTGCTGGCACTGGAGATTTGAAGTGCCTTCTAATCGCGCCTTCTGTTGTCAGAGGTGGGATGCAGTGAGGTTGTAGGCGAGCCTTTTAGGTAATATACGAATAGATTACAATTCAGATGGTGTGGTAGATTCAGATGGTGGAAGATCAGACAAAGTAAGCCTCACAGTTACCACGCATTCAGTGAGGAGAATAAGTGGTTTACGCTTATTCATTTATATTTGGTATATAAAGATCTAGTAAAAATTTTGGCAACCAGCAGGTGCAGGCTCACACAACCGTCCCGAATCCAATGTTGCCGAAATCGTGGCAAATTTCTCATATTGAGGTAAAAATTAGGCTCCGAGGTAAAAAAAAAAATGACATTTAATTTTCCGCAGTGTGAAACGCGGGGAGCTTCTGATGAGATCGAAAATGTTATTTTGTACTCTTTTTTGTTGTTGTTTCGAGTAGTAACAGCGGAAATAAAAACTGTTATTAGAAGTACGTATCCAACTGACTTCGGGGAAATCCTACATGCCTAAACATTCACGTAGACGCTGTTCAGCATAGTTTCGAGATACGGAGCATATTGCGTGTGACGCTTGTGGCAGCTTACTCCTAGTAATGTTGCAAAAGTTGAAATGCTTTTGGGTTTTGGGCGTAAGCGACCTTACGTTGAGCTTTCTGGTAATCACAGTAAAAAATCCTAATTATTGGAAAATGGGCGGCGATTTGGTAGAGGCATAGGCGGCGACTACGCTCGGGTGGAGAGGGGAGGCCTCCGGGACTCGAGCCCCCTCCGGAGTTTTTCGGAGGAGGGGCGGTGAGCCCAGCCCCCCCCCCCCCCCCCCCCGCCCCGCCCACACGCACACACACAACGAAAGTGCCATAACCAGAGCTTTGTCACCACATCATTTGAGGTTTCTTTTGAATTGCCTTGACTCGTTCACTTGAAATGTTATTGTGGCTAATAGCTTACTGCATCATTGTTGGTGCGGACGTGCACGGCTTTTAATTCATACTTTCGATTTAATTCTGCCAATCCTGACAATAGGAGGACAAGCACATCGGCAACACCAGCAGTGGCTGCCTCATCCGTGTTTTCTCACTTCAACATTGTTTGAAATTTACACTGTGAACACCATGCACATATACAATATATTTAAATATATACACAGGACAAAGTTTATTATATCTTTGAAAGAGATGGAGGTTGCCAATTAAATATTATTTCTAAAGGTTTGGATAGCCTATGCCTAGAGAATGAATATGTTGATGTATGTTCACCTCGCTTCAAATTACTTTGCGAGCGTTTCTGGTCATTAAAAAAACCTACAGACTTTAGTGACCCCTTTGGCAGACATTTATCAATGGCGTGTGAAATGCACGTGAATGTTGTGTGTCTCAGTATTGCTTCTCTTTGCAGTAAGCAATGCTAACGACTAATGAAAAAACATTTATAATAATTTACAGCATTTATTAGTGATGGAAGCATTATCACTTGCATGCAAAGGTCATAAATATATACAGGGTGTCCCAATTAACAAATCATGCACCAAAATTTAATAAAGAAAGAGCAATCCCTTACTCGAAGAAAACCTAGTGCATATTGTTTCGAGTACAGTGGAGTAGCTGCCAGTAATGTTTTCGTTACTGAGATTTTATTAGGTAATTGTAATTAATTATCCAACTCGAGACGTACTATCCTAATTATCAAAGTGTCAACGAGGTGTTTGTAGGTGCACAGCCAAGGGACATCTAACTTCAGCATTTTCAGCGACGTACTAATTACGTACTAATTTTTTTCCGACGGATAAATAAACCTCACGAAATATAGAGAATACCACGTCACTGCGCTCCCACCCGGATCGTACAGCAGGGCCCCCAAACATGTTTCCTCTGACTTATCCAGAACGAAATAAAGGAAATACAGAAAAACATTGTGATCGAGCTAGTGCCTTATCTGCCGCGCCCTGGCCGTGTGTAACACGTCGCATTTGGTGTTGGTTGGAAACAAGCTGTGATAGCTGTTGTCTTAGCGTATATAAAGTGCATGGATGTATTTTTTTTTTGCCACAAAACCTATCACCACAAAAGCGAATTGACAACGTCAGTGCAAATGTTGAGAGATGCGTTTTGTTTCATCCCAGTCGCCATGTCTTTCTCTAATGAGCAGAAGGTAAACATGATCCTTGCCTTGAGAGCTGCAAACGGCAACAAGAGGAAGGCCGCAAATATATATCAGTCATGGAGGTGTGGCGATAGACCAAACGCATCCACTATCATCAGGAATTTCGAAAACCTGAGACAAACCGGCAGCTTCAAGAAACAGCTGCGGAGGACTCTATCTTTGAGACCTGTAGCCTATGCACGGATGTTCTAGCAGTTATAACCTCAAACACTCATGCTAGCGTGCGGGTCGTGGCCGCCCAGGTACCAATTTCCAAGTAATCAGTTTGGAGGATTCTAAACGACGGCTTTTCACCAGTACCACCTTAACCAGCAACAATGCTTGGAAGATAGGGACCTGTAGAATCGTCTAGCTTTCTCGAATTGAGTCCTCACAAAAGCCGATGAGTCACCGGACTTTTGAGCAACATCATGTGCACAGATGAAGCACATTTTTGCATAAACGCCTAGGTAAGTTTGCATAATGTACACTATTGGGGCAACTCCAATCCACACTGGGTAAAGCGCAATCGGCACCAGTACCAGTGGTCGTTCAATGTGTGGTGCGGAATTTACGCCGGTGCTGTAATCGGTCCCATCTTCGATCACACACTGACTGGACAGCATTATGTGAACGAAATACTTGAAGGAATGGTGGATAAGTTTCTCAGCGAAGTCCCGCTATCACATCTTCCACTTCTGTGGTATCGGCAAGATGGGGCACCCGCACACAGCAGCAGCCGAGCACGAAACTGGCTGGATGCGACTTTCATGCGCAATAGATTGAAAGGCACGGGCCTGTAAATTGCCGGCTAGGTCACCTGAATTCTCTACACTCGATTCCTTTCTTTGAGATTATGTGAAAGATTGTGCTTACATGATCGAGACGGACGTCAGATTAGTTCAAGGTAAGGGTAACGGATGTCTGCGATCGAATTCCAGCTTCGGTCATCAACAAAGCCACTGTAGATGTGATAAAGCGGACTCAGTACTGCGTAGCTGCTGAAGGAGACCTATTCGGACACGTCCTCTAGACAGCAGCTGGTGTTCAACGGAGCTTGCGAATTCATAGATAATAAGGGCATACTGGAATAAGATGTGTGTGTGTGTGTGTTTTGAGCAGACGTCCTGATTGCCAATTCGGCTCATTTAGAAGTGGTATATTTACTTTCTTGCACGCAATGGTTTTGCCTTTTCGCTTTTCACTTCCCGGTCTGTCTATCTCGCTTTTACTTCGCTTTTAACCTGTTTTTGCAGCACATATACACTATCATGACAAATAAAAGGGTCACATTAATTTCGCTTTGGTCCGAAGCAAGTTTCTGGCGCGAAATATAGCTGCGCGTACACTCTTTCGATGCGGGGCGAGCAAAGCCGGGATTTTGAAACATTCTGTGCCTATTGCTTTTCGAATTTCGTGAGTGGTCAGTGCGGCGCTTATCGGCCCCGTTATCAGGGCGCTTTCGTTATCAATGTGATCAGTCGGCCTTGAGAGATGGATAAGTGTGACGTATAGGTGAGAGGAAGGAATAGCTGCGAAGCCGCAAAACCTGCTGTTGGTGGTACTCTCGTACCATTATCACGGTGATGCGCTGTCTCCGGATTTGCGACAGGAAATAGAATTGCTTCCAATCAGCTTATTTGAGGGCGCTGCTTTAAGGTGCGGTTGGAAGCGCACTCACGTGGTATTTTTAATATTTCGTGAGGTTTCTTTGCCAGTCGGAAAAAAATTGTGCGCAATTTTTAGGCAGCTGAAAACATCGAAGTTAGATGTCATATGGGGGTTCCTACAAATGGTTCATTGAGGCTTTGATAATTACGACAGTACTTCTCGAGTTAGATAATTAATTGCAATTACCGAAATAAATCTAAGTAACGAGATTATTATTGGTGGCTACTCCGCTGTACTGGAAACAATATGCACTAGGTTTTCTTCGAGTAATGCAACTGCTCTTTATTTAAGTCTTCGTGCATGGTAGTAGGGGATAACACTGTATAACTCACCCAGTAAGCGAAATGCGGCCAAGGAGGATTCACTCGAAATGCGAATAAAGAGCGGTCATGCGCATGAGCGCTTATACTCGGACTCACAGAAAAAAGAAAGAGAGAGATAGGCTGCAGTTTTGCCGGAAAGGCGAAGCAGTATGAGTGATAGCCAGGTATGCGACAATTACACGACGGAGGCTTACACCAGCGAGAGGACTGAGGCCGTGAAATTTAACTGTTCGCTACTATAAGGTCTTGTATTCTTGTATATATTGGTATAAGGCCGTCGCTTCAGCGATCAATTCTTCGAGGTCACACGAAGGTTCTTCAAAGCCAACGTATATATATATATATAGGGTTCGGAAAGATTGTTCCTCCCCCCCCCCCCCCGCCCCCGGAAAAAAAATTTTCCGCCATCCTTTCTGTCCCCTTTTGTTCATTTATTTATATGTTTATGCAATTTCAATTTTTTTTTCTACTCTTCTTTATTTCATGAGCACCGTTTTCTGCGGCACCTTTTATTATCTCTTTCAGAGGCACGATAGCCCGTGACCACCAGTGAAGCAGATAATAGAGGGGTGCTGTGCACACGGCCGTTGACACGCTGGCTGACAGACGGCCGCGTCACCGGCCTTGTGCACAGCACTCCATTATTCGCAATTCTACGCCCTCGCCGCTAACACACCTTCGGCCGTTGCAGTACCCACCCACCTTACCCCCTCTCCTCTTAAGAAGAACCCTACCTATATATACTGTAGCGAGGAAGGCATATATGTCGCCTTGAAAAAGGCAAGTCCACTTGTATAAATGTTGGCTCCCGCTTTTACCCTTGTTCTCGTTTTGCTCATCATCTTGAATTTCCATCTCGCGCCTTCCCCGTGTTTTCCCTGCAGAGTAATAATGTCATTAATGAGCGGGATAGGATGATACACAGCACAGTCATCGTTGTACAGCCCGGCGAAACATCGTAGATCAATGGTTAGGTCATCTACTAATAGCACAAACAATAAAGGCCCGAGCATGGAACGCTGCGGCACGCCAGACAGCAGATGTTGACGATACACCATTCAGAATGACACGTTGATGGCCCGCGCTCAAATAATGACTAATCTCCCGCCGTGGTGGCGTAGCAACTTTGGCGTCGCGCTGTGAGCCCGAGGGCGCGGGATCGAATCCCAGCTGCGGCGGCCGAATTTCGAGGGAGGTAAAATGCAAAAACGCCCGTGTACTTATCTTTAGGTGCACGTGAAAGAACCCCAGCTGGTCCAAACAAATTCGGGGTCCCCTACTATGGTGTGCCTCATGATAATTTCGCGGTTTTGGCACGTAAAAGACCAAAATTGTTTTTTTTTTTTGCAATAATCACTGACCCAGCTAAGAAGATAACCAGGTATTCCCAAGATCGAGGCAATTTGTGCAGGAGAAGGTCATGTGACACTACGTGTAAGGCTTTGCTAAAATCTAAGAAAACTGCATCCAATTTCACACCTTTGTGAAAACTCATGGCGATATCATGAATAAACTCTGTAAGCTGCGTCGTTGTCCACGATAAAACGGAACGGAAGCCATGCTGAGAATTGTTCAATGGTTTGTCACATAGCTTAACTAAAGAGGGATAGCCCCTACGGAATGCACAATGTTTCGACACGTAGTTAGGAAGACCGTCGGTACCATGCGCAGAAGGGAGAATAAAGAGAGCACACAACAAAGCGCTTATGCCTGATCCACTTATAGGGTTATCCGTCATTTCTGGCCACCGTTCAAGCGGCGGTAAACAAGCCGCGTAACGACGAGCTGAAAAAACGGAATGAAAATATTTATTGAGTTATCTATCATTCCGGCCAGCTGGCCCCATTGAAAACGTGGGCGGATCGTCGCTCCGACCGCTGACGAAGCGCGAAGAGCGCGAAAAGGAATAGCATCGGAAAAGACATTACTGCAAAATTGCGGCTAAAATTTCATTTGCTTCAAAGGCTAACTGGCTCCATTGAAAGGTCATGACTACCGGAAATTTGCAGGTCTTCATTCCATAGGCGTGTTTTTGGAAAGGACATGCCCATGTATCAAAAATGTGGAAATTGAGTGATATTTATTTTTTACGTCGCCGCTTAACATAATCCTTAAAATAAGCTGAGGTGGAACGGAAAGTATAACTTCAGATATATGAATTACTTTGTGGATTAAGATAATCAAAGGTCTCATATCATGAAAGGCTGGAAGCGAACGCTTTTTTTTTGTGGGGTTATAGAAAACGTTTCATTCCGCCATTGTAAATGGTTTTTAAATTTCTGTCTAGAGCGCCACCTTCACCGGGGTATATGCCGGACTCATTCGTGCACCTTAGGTTTGCTGGACGAATGTAACCTAATTTTCCTTTACGGCGCCTTTTAACGAATTGAATATAATTGCAGATGTTCTGAAATTAAGTGTTTTTCTTAAAGAGAAAGCCGAGTGTAGACTCAAATAAACAACGTTTTCGATGCGTTATGAACTGTTTCTGAATAAGTTTGTTCATGTGGGGAAAGGAAGCAAAATTTTAATTTGTGACAAAAGAAAAGGAAAGAAAGGAAAGTTTGTCTAGAACGTGGGAATAATGAAGGTGATAATCTACTAACACTGCCCATATATCCTTTAGACTTGGCTTCTGCTACTGAAGCAAGTGCGAATTTCCTTGAGTAGAGGTAAAGAAAATTTACAAAAGAAATGTCAAATCAAGGCCATGATCAGTGAGTGCGCAGAGCTACACCGAGGTCAGATATGTAGATGGTATATCGGGCTGATGAAATCAGACTCTTCACGATAACATGTTTTACTACAGATTTCTGCACCCTTTCTAATGCTTAATAGCTGCTGTTGTTTCGGCACTAGAATGATAGGGGAAAACATCAAGGTGGATTAATCACTGCGGCCTGTATGAAGGAGGCCATTGCCTCATTCTGAATCGGGGATCTTTCGTAATGTCAGTCGCGATGCGGGATGAAGGATGAAGGAAGGTGACGCTCCCTCAGCATAACCGGCAGTAATCAGCCCGGATGCGAAGACTCTATAGAGCAATTAGGCTCGTCTGATTATGTTCCAAGCTTTATTTCGTGCTTGCGAAAGCATCGAAGAGCTGGCAGGTACGACCTTAACGAATGACAAATGATACGAGTCTTGACTTGCTTGGGCAGACTAGTTTCGCAACCGCTCTAATTGCAACGCGATTAACTCATGCCAAGGCATGCGCTGTCATGATGAGACTTGTACTTCGTAGTACCAGATCTTTGTTTGTTGGAAATTGCGTTGTCGATGTAGTTCACAATGAAGGTAGCCTGCAGCGAGGTTGTAGAAATGCACTGGCCTATAGTATTCTCCAAAAGGCCTCTGGAAATAGCGGCCGTACCACAGGCCAACTTTTTTGCCATCGCTATCAGCAAATTTTTTCACCTGTTAATGCATGCTCTGGGAGAGCGCGGTGCTCCTGTATTTTATTTCTCGTTCTCATTGTGGCCGTGCGCACCTAGCTTTGAAATGGGGGGGGGGGGGGGGCGCTTTGACAAATGGGCTCTGGGAGCTAAATTTTTAATTTCGGTCCACAGCATCTGTCTGTTGAAGCGGCCCTATTCTTCCCGCTGTAAACGTTTGTAGTGTGCGACATAAAGTGTTGGCGCAGTGTCTTCCGGAATGCTCTATTTCTAAACTGTGCCTTCTTCATTGTACACAGGTACTGCCGCGACATTTGTGCGTTTTTAATTGTTAGGCAAAGTTTTAGAGTTGGAGGCGCTGCGTTTCAAACAAGTGGCGCAGTGGCGACGTCGAAGGAACCAAATGAAATCAGCAGTTCGTTGAGTGAAATGAGTAGCAACGGTCGGCATCAGCCACTGAAACAAAGAAAATCATAGGAAGGCTGAATGGTTATATTTAGGGGGATGTTAATTCTTATCTATTTGCTCTCATTCATCGTAAAGGGAAACGGAAACAATGCGGAAGAATTGACCAAGCGCCACCAGTGAGTTCGAATTCACATCCATATGTCGCATACAATTATTTGCCACTTGATCTATGGTGCGCTCTGTCCCATCTTGCTTTCCTGATTATTTATGCACATCGGCACATAACCATGGCAGCTTGATTAAAAAGTTGCGACTGCAATATGCGCCGAAAGCAATGTTAGCCACATTGTTCTTCGGACTGTCTCCACGGCGACGGCATCGTTCGAGACAGCTATATAGAGCAGCAGACGATATTCGAAGTGTGTAGCGTAGCTTCCCTGTTTCTTTCTACTGCCGGCGGTGTTAAAAAGTTGTGAACCGCGGGATCTGAGGAAACGTTGTATTTCCGAGCGATTAACAAAGAGCCAGTGAAACCGTACACCGCTATCTTGATGGCACTTATTATACTACAGGCTGGACATCCGAATAGCAGAAACCGTGCCCAGGCTGTGGAAATAATAAACTTTTCTGAAATCCCGCTGTCCATATGAGTTTGTCGCTGGCTGTACGGCGATACCAACTATTTATGTTGGTGGTCAATAATAAGCTCATGTTTGACGAAATACTGCAATGAAAGCGTATGTATAGAACTAGCTCTTGTTTACAGTACTGCAGTGGAGATAATGCTGTTCTGGCAGCGGCCGCCTGCAAGTTGTATTCCTACTGCTTGATACGGAGAAAGTCTTATTATACCATTTGCGACAAGCGGCAGCAACGCGGAAGTTGTACGTGAACATATCACTGCGAACAGTTAGAGAATGGCATGCACGTGTCCATCTGTTGGCAAGAATTTCGTGCGATTCTCCCACAACATACAAAAATGTAATAATGTGTGATGGCGCGGGGAATAGAACAAGAGCTTATGCGTGCTCTAGCCACCACTGCTCACCCGCCTTCCACTGTGAAAACGCTTCATAAGGGAGAAAATGGGCTGAAAGTGTCCGTTCCAGCTTAGCAGACGCCCAGCCTTCGCAGAAGGATGCGCTGTAGTAAGGAAATGGATTCGGCGCCGTGGCTACGTGGGAGGTCATATATAAGTAGTAAAAAAAAAAAGTTCGCAACGGCTCTCGTTGTTGGTGCAGTACACACCGCCTCGGGAGGGCTGTCGAAGGAAGAAAATAAAATAGTTGGGCGACCCTAATCTTTGTCATAGGTGTCTCTGAGTGGCACTCGCACCTCGGCGTCGGTGTTCTTTAGGTCAATTTTAGGCTAACGCAAGGCACGAACCAAACTAGAAGGCAACTTATTTTCATTAATTATTCGGTTAAATATCATGCCACCTTCTTGTGTGTAACACCGTTAGCGACGCCAATACTATCACTTTCTACTTACGGGTTTCCAACAATGTCGTCAAAGTGGTGCTCACGTGCCGGGTCTCTAAAGTCTACGATTCTGTGCTTAGGTGTGCGGTAATCAGCGACTTCTAAACAATTATACTTATTCCAGGAACTTCAGTAACTCAACTTCTAACTAACCTTATGCTGTGATATCAAATCTATAATGAAACCCATGAATTTTGTACTTTACTATATTCAATTTTTTTTCTGATTTATTTAGAATTTCTTTCCCGGTCGTCTCAGGGGGTGAAGCGCTGCGGAAGAAACAAGAGTGTCACTCGATGCTCGTGCCACTACAAAAAAGAAAGCAATGATCTTTCTTATGGGCCCGGAGCATATAAAATTAAATTCCGGGGCGTACGCGCGAAATCCACGATTTGATTATCAGGCGCGCCGTACAGTGGTGGACTCCGCCATAATTTTGGCCTCCTGGGGTTCTTTTACGGGCGCCCAATGATCGGTACATGGGCATTTTCGCATTTTGTCCCCATTGAAATGAAGTCGGTGCAGCCGAAACTGTGACCTCTAGCTCAGCAGCGCAAATTCTTGGGCACTAATTAAGCTACGTGGCGGGTAGGGCCGGAGGATGGAGAGGCGCAGCCAGAGCGTTCGCTTGGACTCACCGGGGCCGAAAAGGCAAAGTTACAAAACGAATCCACCCGTCAGCAGATGCATGCAGTTCGAAAATGCCATGGCAGAAGATGATGCAGCCGGTCGAAACGAAGCGGACTGGGAAAGGAAAAGTGCCGAGACAAAACGGCTAACGGCTGCCGCGGCTAACGGCTAAAAGAGCCACTGGAGTCTGACAATTTATTATCAGTATTATTTTTTGCGTATAAAACAACAACAATGACGACGAAGACGACGACGACGACGACGACGAAGGAAGTGGCAGAAAAAATGCAGTTTGAATTAAAGTCGCATGCTCACCTTGAGTCTTTACAGGTCGCACACAACGGCGGCGCTGCGAGTCCGATCTTGTGTAGCCATGCCGGAGTACTCATTGAGCCCGTGCGGAGGCGATGTAGCAGGGAGGCTTGTGGTTTGCTCAGTTGCTTTGTCTCACAGGGTAGGTGAGGTGGCGACCATAAGAAAACTCAAAATGTCTGTCCACGGCTTGGCTCCCAAGTCACTGCGGCGTCATAGGTAACGAACGCACCGATAACGCTACTCGGTCGGCTCTTCAACGTGGCGAAGAGGAGTCGATATCTTTATCAAGGACAGATGCCGCTAGAAAACTTTGAATGCCCACTCGGGATATCATGTTCTCCATGTGGAACACACAAAGCTTTCAAAGCAACCGGCTGCACCACATAGACTCTTCTCTCAGCCTTCGCAACCTAGCTGGACTCTGCCGGCGCCAACGTGCCCTGCTTTGTCGAATATGGCTATAGGAGTGGCCCTTACGAATTCTTTTGCATTCCGAATCGGATGGGCCGACGACACCTCGTGTGAGGACTGTGGTAGCGAGGAGTCTCTCTAACACCTTCTCTGTGACTGTCCTCGCTACAATTTACAGAGACGATCGCTCGCAATTGCGATACCGCGCTTCGACCAAAGACCTTTTATTGAGGGAATAATTTTATAATGCCGACATCACAAGCCCTCGTAGCGCAGCGCGACGAGGGCACTGTTGCAGTTTTTAAGGGAAACAGAATTGGACAAGCGGCTGTAGCCTGAACAGATGTTTATAGTGCTGCAAGTGCTACTGTGGCGTGCAGTGACGGTATGCGGTGACAGTGACTGACTGTGATTGTAGGTCTATGCTCCTTTTTTTCTTTATCTCTACTTTGCTATCGCTTTACCTCCCCCTGCCCTCTCTCTACAGCGTAGGGTAGCAAACCGGATCTTCTCTGGTTAACCTCCCTGTCTTTCCCCTTTCTTCTCTCTCTCTGTCCACGAATTGTTGAGAAAACACGCTAAGGGAGTATCTTTGTCCTCGTTAGCCTGCATGAGTTCTAAAAGACGCGGCGAGATATAGTCTATCAGCCGCTTTATTGCAGGGCGCAGCACATCATAGTGCTATCAAGCAGCGACCCGGCACTGCATTTGTTGCAGCAAGGGTGTTCTCTGGAGAAGAACACACAAAGTTTGTTAAGCCTTTTCGAAGACTTTTGCAACCTCCTCTTTACAGCAATGTTTCAATGGCTTCCCTCGCATGTAGACGTAGCGGGAGCAGTTTTGAAGATCAAGAAGCAGTCATACTTATTTTTCCGCTTGTACGTGTTACCTTACACTGTCGATACACACTGAATATACATCTTCGTGAGGGAATACATACCTGAGAATGTGTTTCTATGGAAGCAGCGGCTTCCTGTTTGCCGCCTTTATTGACCTACGTTACGAAAATGGCGCTCATTGCCCAACTGCTGCATGACTGCACCTGCATAAAAGTAGGGGTTCTAGCCTCGGTGAATCTTGAGCTCCTAGGGCGTCCATCATAGGGCATTCCCCGCGCCATCAGTGGCGCAGATGCCTTGAGGCATGACCTGGCTCCTGTAACGATGTCCGGGAACCCATTCCCCGATTTTATGGCCGCGCCGAGGAAAGGTCGCAGCAGCACTCTTTGCTCTTCTCCCGCTCTTGTGGCCTGCAGTTTCTGTTCTCGTGTGTAGTTTGCAGAAGCGTTGCCAGCAGCCTGGAACGCGCCTTTATGGGTCGTTCGAAGTGACGTTGATGCATCGTTCGTTGCCGGCCAGCGCTGACAGAGCCTTTTGTGCCTTACTAACGCGACACTCACGAAGCGACAAAGAGCCTGGCGGGGTGGGGGGTGGGGGTGGGGAGCAGGAGTAGCGTTCGCGGAGCTCCGCACCGGAGGCCTTGCTTACTCCTGGCCAGGTGAGCGGCGCCGTGCGCTTAGCGCCCTGTGACTCTCAGATCGGCGCGTGATCAATTGGTGCCCGCGATACAGAGGATGGAGCCGCATTCTCGTGCGACCAGTAATGCGAACTCGCGCACCACAAAAGTATCTTTTCTCGATTACTACTTGAGCACACTCCCATAGGCAAGGCAACCTTCGCAGGCGGTGGCATACGGGCGCCCTTCAAACTTTAATAGAGTCGGTGCTGCTGTTGTAACAAACAGCGTTGGTACTGTGCGTTTCCAGATGTGACACTTCAGTTCGCATTTGAGTAGCTGGCTGCTTTTATGGTTCACTACTCATCCAGTTGACACTCTAAAACAGAGGAGGGCGCTTCATGAAAAGCTGTAGCATATATACCGCGATGCGCGGTATACGCTTTCACGATGCGAGGTCGTGAGAGACTGCGTGAGCATCCGTCTGGGCAGCTGTGTGTGCGCGTATGGAATTTAGCTGGCGCAAATAGCCCATCGCGGTGTGCGTAATCGCTTTCTGATAAATGCTTCAAGCACTGCTCTCGCTTTCTTTTCTCTTCAGAGGCCTTTCTGGCCTATACGTATAGCGGACGCATGTCTCCTGAATTCATGCCGGCTGGAGCAGGGTAAAGCAGCACGAACGCGATGAGTGAAGGTACAGTGGTTGAACACATGGCATTGATTGATTGACTGATTGATTTCTTCAATGATATTCGAGATCTTGGCAACTTTTGTCGCCGGTTTTCTACAATTCATTATATAATGAATATACTAATGACATGAAGAAATGACATGACACAAAGTGCGCGCTTTCCCTCTTTTTTCCGCGCGCCTTTATAGCAGCGCAAGCTTTTTTATAGCAGCATACGCAAAAATATCACTTGTCGTATTTATCTGCACTAGTCTTGAGCATTCATTTGTCATGACGCGAACATGGACAACACGTCCTATAAGTCCATTTTGTTGTATCTGGATGAAACTGGCCTTCATGCTTACATCCTATTTCATCTTATAGAGTTATGCCGTGTGGCAACGCGACTTAATAAAAAATCAGAGCCCTTCCACTATGTGAAGAGGGGAGACCAGCGAAGCTGTATTGCTCAATAGCTATATTAAGTCCTATATGGTGGTTATGCTATATTGGTTGAATAAGTAGCATAAACACATGACTTCATTGTTTATTTCGTCTTTTTTCATGTTTCATGTTTGATTTCTTTTTTAAATTAAACAATTTTTTTTACTTGTTCCTGGGGCCACTTTGGTTTCCACGTGTGACAAGGGTAGTCCAACGGCGCGTTACAGGTCCCCGAGCCCTCAGGGGTATGTGCCATTGAGCTTGGACCCTTTCTGCACTATCACTAGGATCCGCTCACGTGATGATTTGTTTTTGATAGCACCTCGGGGGGACACATTTTTTCCCCAGATCCTAGCCATAGACAGCTTGGCTGTAAAAAAAATATGGTTATGGAAGAGGATTGTTCTATAAGTGAAAGGCGGCTTAGTGAGTTTCAGGGCCTTTAACCCCCCCCCCCCCCTTTTTTTTCTTTCATTTCCCCCGTGCAGGCTTATTTCGTTAAGCACAATGTGTGCGTTTTTCCCATTTCACTGAAGAACGCAACAGTCCAAGCCTCTTAGTTCTTAAACTACTTAACCTTCGCGAGCGCTGCCGAGCTTCGGCACCGTGCTCCTATATTCTATAACTGTTCAAATTTTGCCTCTAATATCCGGCGTCCCGGGAAACCTTCTCAAGCGACGCAAGAAGAAGAAGAAGGGGATCGGCTGCGCCTTCTTTTTTCCTTCTTGTCTTGAGGGCTTCGATCGAGCGAAAAACAACGCCATTTTCTGCATGGCTTCTCAGAGTTAACGACCATTTGTTGCTGCGCGCCCCCCACGCTGTGGCTTCCTCGCCTTCCGCTGCGCGGAACACCCTGTAACGCTTCGCTGGCGGCGTCAAGCTCGCCGTAGTCGGAAGTCAGGTTTGCACAAACGCGTCGCAAGCCCCGACAGCGTCGGAAAACCGCGTCAGCTTGCCTGACATCTACTGAGGAAGGCAACTACCCATGTGGACGGTAGGTTCCCTGAGATAAACTTTCTTTCAGTGATCATGACATTTGTAGCATCACTGCGCCTCAATACACACCGAAACAGTTCTTAGGTGACGGCACTACACTCTTAGCACGGTAACCTTCAAGTTAACCTATATTGGCAATATAGGGCAGAGACTTGGAGACTGACAAAGAAGCTTGAGAACAACTTAAGGACCGCGCAAAGAGCGTTGGAATGAAGATTGCTAGGCATAACGTTAATAGACGGAAAGAGAGCGCTTTGGATCAGAGAGGAAACGGGTATAGACAACATTCTAATTGACATAAAGAGGAAAAAATGGAGCTGGGCAGGTCATGTAATGCGCCGGTTAGATAACCATTGGACCATTAGGGTTACAGAATGGGTACCAAGAGAAGGAAAACGCCATCGAGCACGAAAAAAGACTAGGTGCAGTGATGAAATTAGGAAATTCGCGGGCGCTAGTTGGAATCGGTTGGCGCAGGACAGGGGTAATTGGAGATCGCAGGGAGAGGCCTTCGTCCTGCAGTGGACATAAAAGAGGCTGACGACGACGACGACGACGATGATGTTGATGTTGATGATGATGATGATGATGATGGTGGCGGTGGTGGTGGTGGTGGTGGTGGTGGTGGTGGTGGTGGCGGTGGCAAGTAACTCATAACATAAAGGTTACTCGGTTTATGTCTTCATTAATTTCCGTCGCGGCTAGAGATTACATGTGTCAAAGCGTTTATTTTAAAGGTTACAGCAAGGCCAAATGTCTTGTAACCTTTAGATTTCTACCTATAAAAAAGTTGTAATTTGCGACTCGCGGTACCTATTGTGTAATGGGCTGTTTACTGATTATTGTGTCATAATGCGATCCTGATATGGTGTTTTCAGCCGGGACTAAGCTGTACGATATGATGTGTGGCCGTGGGATTGAGGCAGGTTGGACTAAATTAAGAGATTATTGGTACCAGTCGGAATCTTTGGTTTCACAATGTCAACAAAAGTTTCAATCTTGCACGAACGCATACCCAAACCGGCTAGCAGCAATTCTTTGCTCAGTTATCTGTACTGCATACGTGCCATTATAATCTAAAAGCAAGCCACAGGAACAATGAACATACATCGGAGAATATTGTGGCGAACGATGTTGTGGCATAAATTATCACTGCGGCTAAATGTGGTGGAAAGCCCCCGCTACCACTGCAGCTATTACAGGCTGTGGTATAAAACATAAACTTGTGCATCTGCGCGAAAAGTAAACGCGGATGCGTTATGGTGACTGAATATATATTTCTACCCGATAATTTTTTTATTTACTTGATTATCGGTGCTTCCTTTAGTCCCGTTTGTTTCATCTTCTCCTGAAACGCGACACTCTGACGAATGGCCGCACACTGAAGGGCGCTCGCGGGCGCACACTGGAGCACTGTGAAAGCTCCATGAGCGGCAGACTAAAAGCGTCCACCAGCCGAATAATTATT